>NC_056729.1:88963398-89008398 GCF_019279795.1 Protopterus annectens | reverse complement strand
CACTTACCAAATTCATAATCAAACATAAGCATCTGTACACTCTTTAGGACCTTGTGCCTTGTAAAGCACAACTGTGAAGAAATGATAAATTCTTCCTGGGTTCACAATAATCCCTGTATTTTTCTCTGACTGCTGCTATTTTCACAATCTTCACTTAAAATAAATAAATAAATGCTTCTTCTCCATAGGTTCATAGGTTCACAGAAGGGTAGTAGACAGCTGGCCTGAACAAATATACATGTACTAGCCGTGTGCCTATGAATGAGCACTGCTATGCTTAGTCCCCTTTTTGATAAGTGCCATGCTACTAATCCATGGAGCAGAACTATCACTAGGTTATCCAGCACCCTGGCCAGGTCCTCAGATTAGCACTTTCCATGAACCGAAAGCTGAGGAGCTAAAAAAAAATAAATCTTTCTAAGCTTCAAAATCAACAGAAAAGGCTTTCTGAATTGTAAACAAAATGAACTTCTATAGAGAAGTGTGGATGCAGTATTAACATTCATGTAAGAAGCCACATTATCATTTGCAGCTTCTTAAATGAATGCCATTATGTGCTGTTACTATACTCACATCCAGTTGTCAGCTGTTGATAATGGCCCCATAACAGTTTGCTCCTGGGGTAGCTCTGGTTCTGCCACGGAGTAAACTTATGACTTAACTTGAAGGATGCTAAAGTATTACACTGTCTGCCATTCAAAGGAGGTTTGTTGCACAGGTAGAAATCCTTTGGATAATAAAACTATCCCTCCAATAAGTCTAATTTATGTTAGAATATGAGTTGAAAGTTTTGTAGTGAGTGTTCTTAACAGTATTTTTGAATTTCTGAGGTGGAATAAGTTTGGTAAAACAAGGCAGAGAGTCTGTAAGAGATTGGAAAGAGTTTTTTTCTATGTTCTTTTTGCCCACCTCCCCCATAACTGCTGATCATCAAGCCTCCCCTAACTTGACTTTAGTCCAGTCATTTCTCTGTAATGGGGAGTCCCCAGAGCTATGAAAGTGACAGTAGCTTGAAGGGTCCTTTAGCTATGAGGGTTGCGTGTGTCCATACTGGCATCCTGGCTATAAAGCCATTTGATTGGCTTAAATCTACCCCCTAGAGAGAGAGAGGAGCAATGCACACATGACTGCAGGAGCCCACAGAGCCCTGTCCCACTGAGTGCATGCTCCACTGCACTCACTTGTGAGGACCATCATCAGATGGTTACCTAAAACACTTCCTACATGCTACCTACACACTGGTTACCCTTCTCTAAGGGCTTGTGGCAGCATGCAGCCTGTTCTTCTTGCCTGCCACCCAGGAAGTGTGTGTCCCTCTTCCACTTCCATTTTCATCAAACATTCAAGCTGCTATTCAAGCTTGGGTCACCACGTCCATAGTAAGGTCTTTAACCCCCATAGAACACTTGAGCTAGGGTCTTTGACCCATATACCACTTGAGCTAGGGTCTTTAACCCCATATACCACTTGAGCTAGGATCTTTACCCCCTTATACCACTTGAGCTAGGGTCTTTAACCATGTATACCACTTGCGCTAGGGTCTTTAACCCATATAATACTTGAGCTAGGGTCTTTAACCCCATATACCACTTGAGCTAGGGTCTTTAACCCCATATACCACTTAATCTATGGTTTTTAACCCCATATACCACTTGAGCCAGCTACTAGACTGAAAAAAGTGAAAGGCTGTTTAATCTCACTGTTAGTTAAAGGAGCCTAATCCTTTGACTCACTTGGTTAGGGAACATTAAGGTTTTATAATCTGAGAAACATATTTGGTTAGACACATACAAAATGAAGAATTATAATCAATAATCAGTCTAATATGGAAGGAATATAGAGGACTAAAACATCTTTTGAGCTTGAAGATATAGCTTTGCTAATTAGGTGGACAATGAAAAATTATGTCATTACTATAAATGATACTTCCTGATGAAATGACAGCTCATTGCTGACAAAAGTTCCCAGACCTGTAAAAATTATATTAGCCATAAGCAGGGTTCTATTTATGTGATAATCAGTGTGAATACAGGAATATATTCAAAGGAATCAATAAAAAGATACTAGGGGGACTAGAGCTAAATATTCTTATTCTTTCAATGTTTCCCAGTTAGGGGTCGCCACAGCGGAACTCCGGTCTGCTAATCATTGGCAGTAGATTTTTACAGTGCCGAGGTGCCAACCCGATGCATACCCATTCACACATGTCTTTTGAACGCCACTCGACCACGGGGAGGAAATGCAGACTCCACACAATAGGTTTTCTAGCCAAGAAATGGATGTTTATTCAATGTGTAACTAGTGAATGATACTCCTGGATACTTCAGCATGGGCATTTATGTATAAGTATATCTACATATGTATATGTATTTGTACATGTTTATGTCTGTCTGTGCATGTGTGTGTGTGTGTGCGTGTGTGTGTGTGTGTGTGTGTGTGTGTGTGTGTGTGTGTGTGTGTGTGTGTGTGTGTGTGTGTGTGTGTGTGTGTGTGTGTGTGTGTGTGTGTGTGTGTATATATATATATATATATATATATATATATATATATATATATATATATATATATATATATATATATATATATATATATATATATATATATATATATATATATATATATATATATATATATATATATAGATATATATGGGTGTGTGTGTGTGTGTGTGTGTGTGTGTGTGTGTGTGTGTGTGTGTGTGTGTATGTGTTACCTTCAACCCTTCGAAACAGCAGCTGTTTAATTGAAAAAAAAATTGTTACAGCTAATCAAAAATCAGCTGATCACATGTAACAGTTTTTTTTAAGTGCAAGATCATGGTACAGTGGGGATTGGGGAATATACCCCTTCCCTGTTGTATTGCAATTTTGGAGTTGGTATATATAATTACCAGGGATGTGAGGGATGCAGTGGGCTTGCCTCACTGCAAAAAATAGATTTTTTTAATCTTTGTGATTCAATTTTAAATACTTCCAATGTCTGTCATTGACTTTAGGATGGCTTGAGGCTGGGTAGTCCTATATCTTAGCTGTTCCTGATTTTGTTCAATGCAGCTGATTTTGCCTTAATGTACTTGCTGTGTCCTTCTTAATTTTTACTATTTCCTGGGAAACCACTGAGGTTACAGTCAATGAAAAATTCCTGATATTTGGAGTTCCACACTTCTTATTATTCTGAAAATGTTTGTTGTTGCAAAACCTGTTCTTATACTAATTAAATGAATTTGAGTACGTGATATAAAAATGATGGCCTGTCTGGTGTGGAATATGACTGATGGCTGCTCTTTGTTCATTATTCTGATCTTTCAGGATTACTGTGGTTTTTTTGAAAGAACATGGAATACTTTAATGCATGTGGATCTCATTTTCAGCTGTAAAAGCTTGGAGGGGTGCCTATATAGAACAACTTACCCTCTTGTTTTCTTGGTTTAAACAGTTACTATATGACTTTGCATGAGTAGTGTGAAGTTAGAGGATTATTGTGATGTACATGAAGCATCTTAGAATATTTTAATGTGTGGCTACTGTTTACATTGAACAAAGATGAAATACAATACATGGCATTTAGTTTTAGCTATAACTCTTTGGGGGAGCTGTCTGTGGAAAATAATGGACCCTCTTGCTCTTTTGACAATTTAAGTAGTCACTATAGCCTTGTTCTGGATTTTGCAGGACTAATGTGCATTTGCAGGATTTCTGGATTTGTGTGAAGCAGTTTGGAATATTTGAACACATGGCTAATGTTTCTGAGGAAGTTCACAGAGATGAAATATAATTCACAACTCTTAATTTTAGCTATACCTGCTGGGCAGGGGTGGGATTTGTTCATAGAAAGCAACTGACTCTCTGGTGGTTTTCTCTTGGGAAACTTTAATGTGCGGCTACTGTTTGTGTGGAAGTTCACAGAGTTGAACTATAATATGGGGCCAGAAGGGGATGAAACTGTCTGTTGAAAGTAAGTGATATCTTGGTTGCTCAATTTAAATAGTTATTGCCTTTGGGGCTAGTGTGCATTTGTGTAAAGTAAGATGGACTCATTAACTGGACATCTGAGACATGCACAGACAAAATAACTATAATAATTGCTTGGGTTGTAGGTAGTGGAAAATGACTAGCTTTCTGCTGTTGCTGTTCATTACAGTAAATATTGTGGGAAGAAATATCCAGGGAATTGTTATGGCTAGACTTGTATAGGCCCTAGGGCTGATAGTCTGGTACCAACTTATGAACCTATGAACCTATGATAATGTGAAATGTATGAAGTGACACAGGAATACTTTAATGTGTTCTGTTTATTTTATGTGGCACAATGGTGAACTACATTACATTGTCATCCTCTTTTATCACAGTCAGATGTCTGAAGTGGGTCTATGTTTAGTTATTATACATAAAAAGCATCAAACTTCATATTTCATCGAATATGCTGTTCATCAAGCCATTCGAGTAAGATCGCATTACAGTAGGGATCAGGAAATTTGCCCTTTCCCCACTGTAGTGCAATCTTGGAGTTGGTATATATAATTAGCAGTGGGCCCACATGAGGAGTTTCACTAAACTGCATGTTTGGCGATTTTTCTGTTCAATGACTGAACATAGACCTATACACAGATGTGGTTATAACTGACTGGTGGGTAATAAGCATTGTCTGGATGAAAGTAATTAACCCTCTTGTGATTTTCTCAGTTTAAATCATCTTTTAAAAAAAGTAATAAAATGCCACATACAAAAAACAGACAAAAACCTCTGTCAGCATGGCTGTATAAACTATCTTGGTTATATATTCTCTTTTGGAAACAGTTATTTATTGCACTTGTAAGTATCACTGTGTATAGTTTAAAATGTTTAGAATATGTGTGAGGCTATGTCCCCCCCAATGTGGGGGGGCTGTGATCCCCACACCCCCATTACTTTATATACTAACTCCAGGGTCAAACTACAGTGAGGAAAAGACCATTTATAACTTTTAATGAAATGAGTTTCAAACAAACGAGTTTTCAGTGAAGTGAGCTTTCAGTGAAGTGGTCCTAGTAATTTCATTTTCAGTCAAGAGAGTTTTCAATCAACCATAGAAGACCCATATATATATATATATATATATATATATATATATATATATATATATATATATATAGGGGTAGTGTGGTAGAATTCAAATGAAGTTTAAATTGACCTCTGTTTGTTTCAAAATAGATGGATGACAGTTGTGCAAAGTCTTTAGACCCAGCATTGGGGAATATGCCATTTCCCTGGGATTGTGCAGTCTTGAAGTTGGAATAAACATTTAGCTAAGGGTGTGGGGCATGGGGGGGGGGTGTTCATCCTGCAAAAACACTGTTTTAAAAGTTACAGGCTGAGGACTAGCCTTAGAGCATGTGCAGATGTGTGTTGAAGTTGAAATAAACATTTAGCTAAGGGTGTGGGGCATGGGGGGGTGTTCATCCTGCAAAAACACTGTTTTAAAAGTTACAGGCTGAGGACTAGCCTTAGAGCATGTGCAGATGTGTGTTGAAGTTGAAATAAACATTTAGCTAAGGGTGTGGGGCATGGGGGGTGTTCATCCTGCAAAAACACTGTTTTAAAAGTTACAGTCTGAGGACTAGCCTTAGAGCATGTGCAGAAGTGGATTAACATCACTTTGTTAATAAAAAACAAATAGTCACCAAAATCAGTAGCAGACCAATTCACAAACCATGGAATTCATGTAACAAATCCACCATGAAAAATATAAAATCCTTTTATTTCACAAAGGGTAAGCACTTTCACATAGGAGCTTCTTCAGACCAACAAGCAGATACTGGTCTGCAACTATTTAAATAGTCTTAACGAACCAATCAGTTCTTATTAAACAGTAGCAATCCACTAATTTAAAGTGACAGTGCAACCTTCAACATTACAACACACTTAAATAACATAAAAACTGTATATAAACTGTATATATATATATATATATATATATATATATATATATATATATATATATATATATATATATATATATATATAGGCTACGAAATACATTAATATCATTTTAGGGGTTCTTCATAGTTAACTTCCTCGATTTTAACATGGGCTTAATGGAAGCCCTCTCATTTAGACCCATTCCACAGTCTGCTCTGAGCTGCAAAATCCACTTGACTTCTTTACTCTCTGTCAAGTTACATATGTCCTCTTCTCTGACTGTAGGCTTAACCAGATCTACCACCAAAAATCTGAAAGTGTGGTCATCACCTTGGGCCATAACATGCTTAAATAGGGCACTGGTAGTGGTTTTAATTCTAATATTGTAAACATGCTCCCTAATTCTATCCTTGAGTGGCCTGTACATTTTATCAACATAGAACGACCCGCAGGTCACACACTTGGCCAAATAAACTACATGTAGTGTCTTACAATTGGCTTCTACATCAAAATAAAACTGTTGACCAGTATCAGGGTGAACAAAAATCCCTGTGGTATCTAAATAACCACAGAAATTACAACCCCCACAAGGGTTGCTACCTTTCATACCATCAGATTTTCTATCTCTATCTCTGGGATAACATAGTATTCTTTTTCAGTTTCAGTTTCGTTTGTTCTTAAACATAAAGGAGGGGTTTTCCCCTACTTCCTTTACCATAGGATCTGTGGTCAATACCCGCCAGTTCTTCCTTATAATATCCATAATAGGATTCACATCAGTGGTAAAAAACATCGTAACTTTTGTGACATTGGAGCTAGAGGCTTCTCTATGTGTATCAATGGGTTCGACATAATGAAAGAAATGGGGTTTGGCACAACCATACCTCAACTCACCAATCCCTTCAAGGTTCCTGTCCACTTCAAAAGGACTATATCCCCTATCTACTAACCTATTTCTCAGGGTAGTCAGTTCATGACTAAAGCCCTCCTCTGAGGCATTCAGCCTGGAGGCCCTCATTCCTTGTCCTCTGATAATATTCTTGAAAACATACTGGGGGTGCATGCTGCTTCTATATAAGTAGGTATTCCTATGGCACTGTTTCCTATACACACCAGTATTGACTGAGCCATTGTTCAACCTTTCAATGTATACATCAAGAAATTCTATCTTAGTTAGGGAATAGTTCATAGTAAATTTCAAGAACTCATATGTAACATTCAGCTCAACCAGGAATAACTCTAACTCTGGACACGTACCCTCCCATAAAAGAAAGAGGTCATCGACAAAACTTCGATAGAATTTCACATGCTCCAGATATGATCTCATTCTGAACAGAATTTTCTCTTCCCAACTTGCCATAAACATGTTGGCATAGCTATTGGCACACGAAGTGCCCATAGCTACGCCATCACGCTGCAAGTAAATACTGTCTCCAAAAGTGAAGGCATTATTCTCCAGAATAGTTTCCAATAGCAAGCATATTAAATCAATATGTCCATTCTCATAAGTGCTGTATCTATACAAATAATCATGGACTGACTGTACCACTGTTGCATTGGGTATAATAGTAAAAAGGGACTGGACGTCCAATGTCACAAAATAGAACTCAGATAATGAGTCCAAAGTGTTCCCATGTTCATATAAATCCACTAGAAATTGCTTGATATCTTTCAAGACAAATACATTGCTATTCAAAACTGGTCTCAACCATCTCTCCACAGGGTTCTGTAACCCAACTCAATCAGTCTCATTGGAGGTTTACGGCCATCCTTATGGATTTTAGGGAGACCTTGTATAGATGGTAAAAGAGGGTAGTCAACTTATAGGAATTTATACAATTCCATGTTAATCAATTCACTCTTTAGCAAATCTTCTAACATAAACTTAATACGATGCTGTAGCAAAAGTACCCTATCCAAGTCTACCTGTAGATAGAAGCGGGCATCATTTAACATAGTATTCATAGCCTCAACATAATCATTTATATCTATTACAACTACTGGACCCCCTTTGTCTGTTGGCCTTATCATAATAAATTCAGCCTCCTGTAAGCATTTCAGGGCCAGTCTCTCATTGTAACTCAAATTATACCTCACATTTCTATTCACATTTAATGGTCGTTTATCATCATAAAACTTATATAAATCATCTTTTACCATTTTATGAAAAGCCTCTACAATGGGTGTGGGTTCGGCATGTATAAACTAAGCTTCCTAAAAGTATTAACACAATTAACTGTAGAATTACCAAATTCCAGTCTCAACATGACATTTCTGCTAAAGCATTTAACATCAATCATAGTCTCCATAAGGTCACTTGCCCTAGAAGGAATAAAGGTTAGTCCTTTGTTTAAAATGGACATTTCATCATGACTAAGGATTCAATTATAGAGATTCCAAACTAGAGAGTCCCCACTTGACTCCACATCATCTTGATGGTATGATTTGACTGTCTCTCTGATGATAATTTGCACTTCTACCTCCCCCGACTCATTGATCAAGTTCTCACAGGCCCTTTCTCCCCACTGATGGGTCAAGGGAATTGGGGGCATGAGGCAGTATTTGAAGTATATGGTACAACAGGTCATGCATCATGTAAGACATGTGTAACCTTAGGCCTTACATCTCCTTGAACCACATGTCCATTACCTTCTATCATAGCAGTCTCAATATTAACTGAAGGTGTATCATTGTTGGCTGAAATATTGTCATTATTACCCAATGAAGCTGTGACCTGTTGTAATACACCTTGTACTTCATGTGATGTCACAGTCATATTCCCCAATAGAACCAAGATGCTCTCCTCCATAAAAAGGAAGCCAATCTGGTGGTCCCTTGCCATAAACAAACTTTACAACTAAAGGAAGAAACTGTTGCAGAAAAGAGGAAAATCCGAGGATGCAAAAAACTCCCATACCAGCCTCAGTAAGAATCTGAGATCCCCCATAAAATCCTTCAAAGCTAGTTACAAAAATAAAATTGCCAAAGATTCCAAATACAACCACAAGGCATTCTATAGCTATGTCAAGAATCTAAATGGCAATGGTCAGATCTGCTCTGAGATAAAACAGAATGGCATTAAATATACTGATCCCAAGGATATTGCCAATATTCTGGTAGATCGATTCAGTGCAAACTTCACCCCCCTCTCTCACCCCCTAAAGGGCCCATCTCAATACCGAAAGATTGCCAAATTCCAGTAATAATGGCCACACAGGTAAAAAAACGCACTCTCCAAAGCTAAGAATACAGCATCCATGGGACCAGATGACATCCCAGGCTGTGAACCACATGAACTACAAAATGAACTGGCACCTCACCTAAGTGTCATGTTTAATCATAGCCTCACCTCAGGCTTCATGCCCACTGAGTGACACACAGTTACAGTTATCCCACTCCACTCTACCAGGGGGGATCCACCTTGGATCCCGGGAACTACCGCCCCATCAGTCTGACAAGCCTGGTCTGCACAGCCATGGAACTTATTATCATGGAACTTATAAACACAGACATTGGCAACCTTCAAACACTGGACTCCACACAGTTTGGGTTCATGAAGGACCGATCTTGTCTCCTGAACCTGATTGCCTTCTTAGAATCAGTCTCCAGAGCTGTGGACAAGGGTAAGGTGGTGTACACAGCCTATCTGGACCTCGCCAAGGCCTTCAACACCATCCCCCACTCTGGAATCATAGATCAAGTTACTAAGCTGGGCATTAATCCCTACCTCACTCTATGGGTTGCCAACTGGCTTACTGACAGAACCCACAATGTAAAAGTAGCCAACTCTAAATCCAGCTTCAGACAAGTAAGAAGTGAAGTACCTCAGGGTTCAGTCCTGGGACTGCTCATGTTTGGAATCTACTTCTCTGAAGTACAGGCCAACACCAAGGGACTCTGGCTAACAAAGTTCCCAGATGACTGCAAACTGGGAGCCATTACTGAATCCCCAAATGATGTGGATATTCTGCAAAAGTGCCTTACAGAAACAGATGCTTGGTGCCAGCACCATGGGCTCAAGCTCAATGTCAAGAAATGTATAATTATCCCCTTTGGGAAAAAGCATGTACCCATGAACTACCACATAGGTGGCAGTATACTAAACACCGAAAGTGTGATAAGAGACTTAGGGACACAGGTGGACAGTGGTCTCACCTTCGATAACCACATCGCCACAACAGTCAGGAAATCCTTCTATGTGGCACACCTCATCACTAAGGGCTTTTCATCCAGAAAAAAGGAGGTTATTGTCCCACTGTACTCATCACTCATTAGATCCATTATAGAATACAATGCCCTGTTTGGTATGTACCTCTCAAGACATCTGCAACAACTGGAAAGGCCGCAGAAATACCTCACTAAAAAAATCACAGGCCTAAAGCAGATGCCCTATGCTGACCATCTAAAAAAACTCCACCTATACTCTGTTGCATATCATCTACTTAGAGGTGATCTCTGCTTAACATACAAGGCCATGTCAAACCCAGAGCTGTTGAACATGCTACACTTAAAGAAATCCCAATCCCTCAGAGACACACGCTCTAGGGATCTAAACCTTGTCATCACAATGAATAAAACATGCTGGAGGGATAGGTTCCTGACCCAGAGACTCCCTAGACTCTGGAATAGACTGCCCATACATGTCAAGCAGAGCACCTCTTTGGCCTTCTTCAAAAGGAACCTTGATGACTGGATGGGAGATAGGAAATTCACCCCAGGGATCATGTCAGTCACCCTGCTAGACAGTGGTCCAGGGAAGTAAATACTGTGGGAAGAAATAGCCAGGGAATTGTTATGGCTAGGCTTGTATAGGCCCTAGGGCTGATAGCGTAGTACCAGCCTATGAACCTATAAACAATGGTGAGATCATATTCATATTTGTGGAAAGGGAGCTAAAGGTGCTTATCAGATCATGAATCTTGGCATCAAAGACAGACAGCTGACAGTCACATTATCTTCGCTTATCCTGGAGAGTGCAGCTGTGTATTAAAGGTACTTTAGCATGTGAGGCCACAGCCTTTGGAGACTTTTTAAGGAATAGCTTGAAACCAGAGCAACTTCTCTTAAGTAGAAGAGTAACTAGCTATTCTGCCAGCTGGTGCCATCCTCCAGTCTGGCACCCCAGCTGAACTCTAAGCTGAGATGCAACAAACAACACAAACCACTAAGCTTTTTATTTGCTTCTGGAAAAAACATTGTTTTCTTTTATTTTATACTGAAACAAACTACTTGCTATATACACACCAATCTGCTACTACAGTTTGTATCACACATGAAAAACTAAAGTATTTCAGCTTAAAAAAATATGTATATATCACCTTTTAAAGTGTAGCAAATTGATTGATACAATGTAGCAAGCAGATGTTACAGTTTATGCCACACACAAGAGTCCTAAGTGCTTCAGTTCTACTCACAAATGCAGTACTGGCCTATAAATGCCAGTAATGCACTGCACTGAAAACTGATTGGCATCTTCCAATCACACCCTCTAGTACTTTGCATCCAGAGTGGCTGATCCTTATCCTGTCCGAACTATGGCTCATAAGTGTAGGGCAAAGGTGCAGGTGAATGTTTTTGCAGGAATAGTACTTTGGGGTTGAGGTATGCAGTGTCTAAAAGGTTTAGGTAGTGATATATTTACAAATTCAGCATAAGTGGTTCTAGTGTTGGATAGCTATAAAAAGGTGGTAAGCCGCTTACCTCCATCTGTGATGTGCGGGAGGCTGCTTACTGACATATGTGATGTGTGGTAGGCTGCTCACCAACATATGTGTTGTACAGGAGGCTGCTTACCCACATATTTGATGTGTGGGGGGCTGATTACTGACATATGTGATGTATAAGAGGCTTCTTACTCATATATGTGATGTGCGCGAGGCTGCTTACCGATTTATGTCATGTGTGGGAGGCTGCTTACTGAGATAATGTGATGTGTGGGAGGATATCTTCCAAACATAAGTTTTTGCATCTCTCTCAAGTTGTATTAGTACAAGATAGCAACAAAGGATTGCTAGAAAGCATAAAGCAGTCGTTGCACTTCTTTAGAGTCTCTAGTCCAAACAGACTGGCAATGCAAACCCACTGTTGACAGGGACCAGTAAGCAATCTAAGTTATTAACAAAAACTTTCATATTTTAGAAACTGCATAATTTGGATATGTAGTGTCAGCAGTCCTTTTCTTCAAAAAGCATGTATTTTGTCAGCAGTCCTTTTCTTCAAAAAGCATGTACTTTCACATGATGGCAAGACATTCTGTTCTGAGTGCTTGTTTTTTAAAAAAAACTTTACTGAAATATAAAAATGTATGTCTATTTGCATATTTAAGAAAATAAATAACTTTCCATGTCTATCAAGAAGTATAACTTACTGTTCAGTTATCGACACTTTTATCCAACATCATCTAGGCTCCCACTTGATGTCATGTAAGTCAGTTGACTTTGGAAACATTATGTAATCATCGAAATATTGGAGACCTTCATAATTATTAGCAAACAACTAGCAATATCTATGTCAAGGTGCATTATAAATGTATAGTAACAATGCATTTTTGTCTCTCACCATGGCATTTTATACAATGTTCCTCTATAACATACAGCTTTCTGATCTATGCAAATATAAATGTAAATATGATTGGAGAACTGTAACCAACCATCCCAATACCTCATCATGTATCTCCCATGGCTTGTTAACATACCATGTCCCATATCAGTGGCCAGCTGCTCAATACAGAGAGTGCAGAAAGGAGAACAGAAATTATTATAGATAGCTATATATATATATATATATATATATATATATATATATATATATATATATATATATATATATATATATATATATATATATATATATATATATATATATATATATATATATATATATATATATATATATATATATATATATATATATATACACACACACACATATATATATATATATATATATATATATATATATATATATATATATATATATATATATATATATATATATACATATACATATATATACATATACGTGTGTACGTACATATAGTCAGACATCCCAGAAAACACAGGCTCATGATGACTCTTCCAATGATTTTGGCATTCACTTGTGGCATGTCAATCCAATCTTTACAAGAAAGAAAAATTAAATTAGGAATTGAACGAACAGTTTATGGATTATACACAGTTAGCTAGGTTTGTCCAAATTTAAGAAATTATTTGTTGTGTCTGTTGACTTTCAAAGAACTAAAATGGCCATGTTAGAGACAAGGAGGAAGAAATCCTTTTTCCATGATAGACTGCAGGCAGAGGTTTAGTACATGAAGAGCTATAGTTTCTGGTATTAGCAGTAATTATGAATTCTAAATTCCATAAAACCTAGAATAAGGACATAATTTATATAAATCCAAAGAGAAGCAAAGCACCGGCAGATTTTTGTTCTCATATTGGCCAATATCAATTTTAAATTCTGCTACAGAATTATATATGGGCTTGTTTTCCATCATAATTTCACACTGCTTGAAGGCTTAGCAACATGAGATCTGTGTGGTTTCTTCCAGAAATAAACAAACAAACACAATATAAAAGAGCATTCAGTTTATGGAATATATCCAAGTCAGGATGCCAAAATAGCACTTGACAGAAACAAAATGTTCTTTTTGAACAATGTATTGCTAGATAGGGATTTTCTCTGCCTTGCTGGTTGGTGCAGTTTCCATACAACATATTGCTAGACAGGGGGTTTCTCTACCTTACTTTTGGTGCAGTTTCTGGGCAATGTATTGCTATATAGGGCTTTGCCTAGCCTTGCTGTTTGGTGAAGTGCATATAAACAAATCCTTTAGCAACGTGCTATGTCAACATTAAGCTTTTTGTGGACAGCATTTTCTCTTACTCTTTCCAAGGAATTTAGCATGAACCCCATTGGTTATTTCTGATAGGATCATAGGATCATAGGAGAGTACTAGGCAATTGACCCAGAGGTCATTTTAAGCCTATCCATTTAATCTCAATGAAATACCATAGAAATGCTAGTCAATACCCAAAATTGCATTTATTGATGACTGCCTATGTCCAGGAGTGTTGTGAGTGCTATCCCTGGTAAGAATTTATGGTGCCCATCCACTCTTCCAGGTTACTCTTGAACAGTGTCATAGAGGTGCTCTGTTTCACATTAATTATTACCTGTCCCAAAGATGCGGCAGTCACTGCAAGATAAATCTGTCCCTCCAGCATGCCCTATTTAAGTCACAGGCCATATTTATGTCCCTGGAATGGGTATCCCTAGTCCAGTTTGATTTATGGATATGCAGCAAGTTCATTAGGTTTGGGTCTTGGACTGCTCTGTTGGCCAGGCATAAGTGTCCCCTAAGAAGTCTATATCACTAGCATTTCTATGGTATTTCATTGAGATTAAATGTTGGTGCAAATGACCTGAGATGTACCTCCCTGAACTACATGAAAAGAGACATGAAGGAGCTGTCTGATCTTGTAGCCCAGTCAGGTATGACCCTAGCCCTGAGGAGCATCCTGCCATCACCCAGAATGATACCACGGTACAAGGACAAAATGATTGACTTCAACAATTGGCTAAGCTACTGGTGTCTTTCTAAGGGGATCCAGTATCTGTCTGCCTGGGATGACATGATCAACAGACCATGATGCTTTGTCAGAGATGACCTGCACCTGTCGCCCTTGGGATTCCGGATACTGGCTAAGGCTCTTGCCACCCCTATAGTGCCTTTTTTAGGCAAGGTTCAAATGACAAACTCACCACCGTAACAGGTACAAGCAAGCAAAATCTGAGGGTAATGCTACTCAATGCTAGAAGTCTAAACCTCAAAATGCACTCACTCGAGGCACTCCTTAAAATGCAGAACACTGACATCTGTGCAGCGGCAAAGACCTGGTTCAAGGATCTAGAGAGCACCCCTGTATTACCAGGCTACAATACATACCACACCTTTTGGCCACCTAGTCTGGACCAAAACACTAAAGGCGAAGGCGTGTCCATATTCATTAAGGATATCCACACCGTCAGGCTAGTTGCTTAGCATAACGCATCCGAGATTATCCAAGTGCAAGTAACTCTGGGCAAGACCGCAATCCAAATTGTAACTTGCTACAGATCCCCCACCATGGCCCAGGATTCCCAGTCCTCATTTCTTGATACACTGGAAAATATTATACGCTAGTACAACCTAACACCCTAATAATGGGTGATTTCAACTACCCCACCATTAACTGGGAAAACTACTCAGATACCAACTCTTTTGCTCAACATTTTCTGGAATTCATAAATTCCAACACCTTGGATCAACTTATCCACACCCCTACCAGGGGAAGCAATATCCTAGACCTGGTCATTACCAACACATTTGTTAAGCTTTCACTTACAGTGCTTTGTAATTAAGCAGGTCACCATATTGGTCAGCCATAGGGCTCTTTGTTTCTACTTGAGTGGTTGCCTCCTTCCCCTGTAACTGCAGTAAATTGACTCTTACATTAGAGCTGTAATACTTACCTTATAGCTTTAGGACACCTTAGGAAACCTTGTAAACTGCAATAGCCCCGCTACATTCGCCCTCGCTACGCTCAGGCTCTCTTCGCTCCCCTCCCTGCCCCCAATTTCCTCCCGCCCCCAGTACCTCTAAATTTATAGTACTATAGCCACTCCCCCACTTTCTAGAACCTATCTGCTGTCATCTGGGATAATTCCACCCACCCCTATTCTACTACCTACATTTAATAGCACCTATTAGCTTTTATCTGGCATTCTCCCATCCCCCCTTCCAGTACCTTTACCTCACCACTCTGTCTTCTGGTGTTGCATCACCAGGTAAAACAGTTCCTTCACTCACTAGCTGAATCACATATAATGATATACTCCTCTTTACTACCCCTCTTGTTCACACCCCTCTTGTTCACACCATACCTCCTTACCTTGTATGAAAACCAGTTTCTTACGGGATTTCAGGTCCCAAAAGGCCATACTATCACCCCAGCTGTAAATCCTTCCACCTTCAACCATACTTACAGTACCAGATCCTATCCAACATCTTGTTCAGTCTATCAACATCTCAATCTCAGGCACATTAGCTCTAGATCCAAACACTACCACAAACTAATAAACAAATTCCTGAAGTTCATCACCAAGTATAGACTCAACCTAATACTTGGTGGTGATATTCACCCCAACCCTGGCCCACTCACTTTAGATACACATACCCCCTCTACTTGTAATCTAAGCTACAAACCTACAATTTATAGGCCAACTAACTCTCTCCTAGTCTGTCATCTCAATATTAGAAGCATTAATAACAAGGTACATGAATTGCATGCACTTCTGGATGTCCACTCCCCTGAGATTCTCTGTTTATCTGAAACCTGGTTAAAACCTAACACTAAAGACAATGAAGTGTTACCACCTGGGTACAACATACACAGGCTGGATCGTGCTTCGAGGAAGGGGGGTGGGGTAGCTTACTCTATAAATCTGAGTTGAATGTCACCATAGATGTAATACAACCTCTTCAGATTAATAACTCTGAGATTCTTGCCACCAAATTGCAACTTAATAAAAATAAATGCATTAATATCATCTGTATGTACATTTCCCCAGGTAACAATATATCTACATTTGAAGATATCCTGCACTGGTTATCATGTCACTAGCCCCAAGAAACCCTACTACTTGGAGACTTTAACATAGACTGGGGCACCTGTTCCTTAGAATCCCCAACCACCCATATTAACCTGCATGCATTTACACAAATCATATCCACCCCTACCAGGATAGGTAAACCCAACCAAAAAGAAAGTATACTTGACTGGGTACTCATAAACAGTTACCCCCAACTGTACACCTCCTTAATGGCCTAAGCGATCACCTTCTCACATATGTAATTAAGCACAAAACTATTAATTCCCAACAACCCTTACTCAGAAAGGTTAGAAACAATAAAAACTTTGACCCTGCCAAATTCCAGCAAGAACTAAACTCATGTAATTGGTCTATTCTAAAACACCTCCCCTTAGAGGAAGCAGTAGCATACTTTAACAACAAATTCCTTGAGATCCTTGATTTGCATGCACCTGTTTGTTCAAAGAGAACCAAGGCAAAAACTGCACCATGGCTTTCTATAGTCTAAACTCAAAATTACTCTTAGAAACAAAGCATGGGCTTTATGGTGTTCTTCTAAAGACCCTCAAGATCACAATAAATACAGGCAATCCAGGAACGAAACCAAAAAATCAATTTTACAAGACAAAAAACAATACTACTGTAATTTACAGACAGTAAATCAAAATAACCCTCAGAAGTTTTGGGCAGGTTTAAATAATCTACTACATCCTGGACAAACCTCAGCCCCAATCCCTGCTACTACTATTGATAAAACCCCTGAAGATGTTTCTGATAGTTTTAATCAATTCTTTACTGAGACAATTCAAGCCCTAGCTAGCCAACTACCTCCTAGCTCCCCTGGTCCTGAAAGTAGCACCCTAGAAACCTACTTGCGTTCAGCTTCCAACCAGTCGCCACTTCACTTATCCATACCTTGATCATAAAATTAAAACCCACTACACTTTCTGCTGATCAACTACCTGCCGAGTACCTACAAAAATCAGCCGATGCTATTGCTTACCCCGTCTCAATACTAATCAATCGAACCATAGTAGAAGCTAAAATTCCCACCATCTGGAAAATATCCTATGCAATCCCACTTCACAAAGGAGGTAGCTCTACTGAATTCTCCAATTATAGGCCAATAGCTATACTCTCTCCACTTGCAAAGATTATGGAAAAATGTATTCATAGACAACTCATGCACCACCTAATCCAAAATCGCATTATGGCAGACACTCAGCATGGCTTCTGTCCTCATCACAGCACTACTTCAGCCCTCCTAGCCTTTACTAACACCATAAACCATAATCGCAACAATAATTATATATCCTCAGCCCTCTTTTTTGATCTTTCCAAGGCATTCGTTATGGTTGATCACCAACTTTTAATCCACACCCTGCAAACATTCTGTCTAGATACTGGAGCCCTCCAATGGTTTCAATCCTACCTGAATGGTCGACAGCAGGCTGTCCTCTGGCAGAACAAACTCTCTAACCTTCTACCTAACACCCTCGGAGTACCACAAGGCTCTATACTAGGGCCCTTGCTGTTCTCCATCTTCATTAATGACCTTTATACTGTCATCCCAAAAGTCAGCTGTATCCAATATGATGATGACTCTACTCTGATTTGCTCAGCCACATCTTCAGTAGAGTTATGGTCAGCTACCCAGACCACCTTTAATACAATAGAAAACTGGCTTTCTGAACATCGTCTGATCCTAAATCCCAAAAAAACTAAAATGCTGTTATTTTCACCAACACGTAGGTCTACTGCTTTCACCTTTACCATCAAATCAAATGAATGATGGCACAATAATCTCCCCTGACCCATCTACAAAACTATTAGGTGTCATCATAGACAATAATCTCAGATTTGACCTACATGTTAACCAAACTATCAAAACCATCAATAAAAAGCTAGGGTCACTTTACAGAATAAAAGCCTTCCTAACCCCTCCAGCTAAAATTGCCATAGCTCGCTCTCACCTTCTTTCAACCCTTCTGTATGCATCCCCTCTACTCTCGAATTTGAACAAGACTGTCCTTCACAAACTCTCAATTTGCTACAACTACATTGCCAGGTTTGCCACTGGGCTGCCTTTTAGGACACATCATTGCATCAATCTAAATCAGCTTGGTTGGCTTGAACTACCTAGCCTAATCCAGTATAACCAACTGATTATGGCCTATAAAATCCTCTATAATCCGGACAATACTCCTGCACTTAAAAATATTACCACCCCCTATAACAAGCCTAGACCGCTTTGATCCTCTAACAAACTACTAAGTCAGACTAGCAAAATTAATAACACAGCCAGTGATTCTCTCTTTGCAAACTCTGTAAGTGGATCCTGGAACTCTCTTCCAGCTGATATTACCTTACTTTCCACCTTAGGTCAATTTAAAACTAGAATCAAACAACATTTGTCACTTAACTGGCTATGTCAATGTATCAAGCCAGGCTAACTCGAATGTGTAAAAATCTGTTAACCAGTTTACTGTGTAATTTAATTTAATCCTGACTTGTACTCAGGACTAACTGTAACCTGTGGAACTTGTTTAACTTGCTTACTTATGTAATCTCTGTAAATAGTCTGTTTGTAATATGTAATGCTGGTATTATGTAATGCTGTATCTGCTTACCCTTGGAGCTTTTCTCCCCGGGCCTCCGCTGAAAATGGACATGCATCCAGTCGGACTATCCCGGTCAACAAATGTAAAATCAAATTAAAAAAAAAAAAAACATGGGCAACCAGTGTTCCATACTAGAGGTCAATTCCTTGTTGGTCAGATCTGACCACAAGCTAATCATCCTAGATATCCACAACCCGCTCCCACCCCCCATTAGAGAAATCACTGTAAAAAAATTTCTCCAAAGCCAACTTCACACTCCTTAAGACAGAAGTGGCAAACTTCATGATACCCATGCAGACGGACAATAGAGGTATGACTGCTGAATCCTACACAAATGGACTTTATAAGCACTTACATGAGTGCATGGATCATGCAATCTCTAACAGAACCAAGATGCTATCCTCCAAAAAAAGGAAGCCAATCTGGTGATCCCCTGCCATAAACAAACTCTACAACACAAGAAAGAAACTGTTGCAAAAAAGAGTAAAATTCCATGACTGGAGGAACTCCCTGGTCAGCCTCAGTAAAAAGCTGAGATCCCTCATAGGTTCATAGGTTCATAGATTCATACTAGGCTGACTGCTCTTGTGAGCCATTTTAAGCCTAGCCAATTATCCCTTGTGAGACTCACACCCTGCACCTCGTGTTTGTAAGGTAAACACCTTAACCATTAGGCCACCCTCCCATAAAATCCTCCAAAGCTAGTTACGAAAACAAAATCACCACTGATTCTAAAGACAACCACAAACCATTCTATAGCTATGTCAAGAATCTCAATGGCAACACTCAGATCTGCTCTGAGTTACAGCACAATGGCACTAAATATACAGAACCAACTGATATTGCCAGCATCCCAGGTTCAGTGCTAACTTTACCCCCCCTCTCATCCCCTAATGGACCCATCTCTATACTGGAAGAATGCAACATTCCTGTAATCACGGCTGCACAGGTAAAAGCCACACTCTCCAAAGCCAAGAACACAGCATCCATGGGACCTGACAACATCCCAGGCTGCATTGTACATGAACTACAGAATGAACTGGCACCCCACATAAGTACCATGTTCACCTCAGGCTTTGTGCCCACTGAATGACACATAGCGACGGTTATCCCACTCCACCAAGGGGGAGCCAACATGGACCCTAGGAATTACTGCCCCATTAGCCTGATGAGACTAGTCTGCAAGGCTATGGAATGTATCATCATGGAACTTATAAACAATGACATTGGTAATCTCCAAACTCTGGACCCCACCCAGTTCGGGTTTTTAAAAGGCAGATCATGTTTCCTAAACCTGATAGACTTCTTTGAAGCGGTCACCAAAGCCGTAGATGAGGGTAAGGTGGTTCACACAGCCTATCTAGATCTCGGAAAGGCTTTTGACACCATCCCCCAGTCTGGAATTACAGATAAACTCACTAAACTAGGTATGAATCACTATGTCACAAAATGGGTTGCCAACTGGCTCACTGACGGAACCCACACTGTGAAAGTAGCAGACTCCAAATCCGACTTCAGACCAGTGACAAGTGGAGTACCACAGGGTTCACTCTTGGGTCCTCTTCTGTTTTGTGTCTACTTCTCAGAAGTACAGGCTAACACAGAAGGTCTTTGGCTAATGAAGTTCACAGATGACTGCAAACTAGGAGCCATAACTGAAACTCCTAACAATGTGGACATCCTACAAAAGGACCTCACTGAGACAGATGTCTGGTGACAACGGCATGGCCTCAAGCTCAATGCCAAAAAGTGCATTGTCATCCCTTTTGTTAAAAACTCTGTACCCATGAACTACCACATAGGCGGTAGTCTACTTAACACTGAAAGTGTGATAAAAGACCTTGGGACACAGGTGGACAGTAGTCTCTCCTTTGATAATCACATTGCCACAGTAGTCAGGAAATCATTCTATGTGGCACACCTCATCAGAAAAGGTTTCTCATCCAGGAAAAAAGAGGTCATTGTTCCCCGCTACACTTCACTCATTAGACTCATTATAGAGTACAACACTCCTTTTGGTATGTACCTCACAAGACATCTACAACAACTAGAAAGACCGCAGAAATACCTTTACTCCATCGCATATCACCTACTCCAAGGTGATCTCTGCCTAATATACAAAGCTATGTCAAACTCAGAGCTGTTGGACATGCTACACTTAAAGAAATCCCAATCCCTCCGAGCTACACGCTCTAGGGACCTAAACCTTGTCACCACAATAAACAGAACATGCTGGGGGGATAGATTCCTGTCCTAGAGACTTCCCATACTCTGGAACAGACTACCTATCTATGTCAAACAAAGCTCCTCATTAGCACTCTTCAAGAAAAATCTTGATGATTGGATGGGAGATAGGAAATTCACCCCGGGGATCACCTCTGTGGCTCTGCTAGACAGAGGCACAGGAAAATTATTTTCTTGGGTGGCAAAAGCCAGGGTACCTTTTTGGCTAGGTTTATATAGGCCCTAGGGCCAATAGCCTAGTACCTACCTATGAACATATGTTACAAAGTATAGTGACAGGGACATTAGTTGGTCTGTGTAAGGCACATGTTGGAGACCCTTGATCTTCTTTATTAGAAACCTCTGAAGTCTCTCCAATTGCTGCAGTTGCTTAGTATGGTACATGCCGAACGGGGCGTTATACTCAATTATGGGCCAGATAAGTGCCGAGTACAGGTGGTTATAACTTCTTTTGTTTCTCAAGGCAATGCCTTTACTAATCAAGTTTGCTGTGTAGAAAGCTTTCCTTACTACAGTACATACATGGTGGTTAAAGTTAAGGCCACAGTCAACTTGTGATCCCAGAACCTTTACCACTTCATGGGTACTTAGGGTATTGTTGCTGACTTGATAGTGTGAAGGGACATTGTTTGTGCTGAAGGGAATGATGATGCATTTCTTTCCATTCAATTTGAGAATGTGACTAATACACCTGTTGCTGGTCTGTGTGAGACCCTCCAGGAGTATACTGACATCATTTGGGGATTCAATTATTGCACCTAGTTTGCAGTCCAATGCAAATTTGACCAGCCACAGCCCCTTAGTTTTGACCTGAACTTCTGAAAAGTATATACCAAACAGTAGGGGGCCCAGCACTGAACCTTGTTGCACCCCACTGGTAACAGGTCTGCTGGTTGATGTCGAGTCACCCATTTTGATAGTGTGTGTCCAGTTTGTGAGCCAGTTGGCAACCCATCTTATTATGAAAGGGTTTACATTCAATTTGCTAAGTTTATCAGTAATGCCTAAATATGGGATTGTGTCAAAAGCCTTTGAGAAGTTGAGGTATGCTGTGTGCACAGATTTGCCCTCATCAATGGCCTTGGTCACACTTTCAAAGAAATCCACCAGATTTAACAGGCAGGATCTACCCCTTACAAAGCTGAATTGGATAGGATCCAGAGTTTGGAGGTCACCTATGTCTTTATTTATGAGATCCATAAAGATACATTCCATGGCCTTACAGATGAGGCTGGTCAGGCTTATTGTTCTGTAATTCCCTGGGTCTGTTGCTCGGCCACCTTTGTGGAGTGGTATCACCATTGTCATTCTTCATTCTGCAGGAACAAAGCCTGTGGTTAAGCTATGATTGAAAAAGATACTTAGCAGTAATGCTAGTTTATGTTTTAGCCTATTCAGAAAACAGCCTGGGATGTTATCTGGTCCTATAGAAGCTGTGTATTTTGCCTTGGACAGGGCTTTGATGACCTGCTATTCAGATATGTAGAGTGGGGGAATGTTTGTTGTAAGTTAGGATGAGATAAGGGAGTGAAATTTTGACCAACCTATCCACTAGCAGGTTTTCTATCTCTAGGGGATCAGTGTGAGTGATACCATTGACCACTAGTTCTGCACATGCTTGGGTCCTACACTTTAGGTTACTTATGTAGCTGTAAAAGGCCTTATGGTTATCCTTGGTGTACTTGCTAAGTTTCTTTCAAAGGAGCCCTTGGATGATTTGACATATTGTCTTATTTGCTCTTGAGGCTGAGGAGGGTGCTTTTCCATTGTTGGAGCCTTGCCTTTGTTTTCTTGGACAGCAACTTTTTGCATTTATTGTAAAGTTTGTTGATGCTGGATGTCCACCATGGTGGCTTGTTTTTACTTGGGGCTCTGGCTTTGATTATTTCTGGTACAGCCGAGTTTATACACTTATGCAAGTGATTGTACAGGACTTTAGTGTAAGCGTCAGTATAGTTACCACTTCCAGCTAGGGGTGGGGCTTGGTATGCATTTATATCTTCAACTAGGAGGGTATAGTTTGCCTTGGTGATGTTTTTAACTCTGATTTCACCCTTTGTGAGTTCTGGTGTTAGTGCCAGCTGAAAGGTGACTGATTTGTGGTCAGCTTTAACTAATGAGGGTCCAGCAGTTGCAGCAGTGCACCTGTTTGACATGTTGGTGAGGCCCAGATCTAGAATGTTTGTTCCTCTTGTCAGAGTATGGACAATTTGATCCAGGGCATTTGAATTAACAAAGTCTGGGAACTTTTGTGTTAGCGAGTTAGGGCTAGCGTAGGTTTCTCCTTTTTGCTCTAAACATAGAACCTTTGTCTTGGCACATAAGACATACAGTATTTTATAAATCTGCATCTATTAAAAAGAATCTTAAGCTTTTCTTTTACACAAGTGAGTTCCTGACTGATTTGGCTAGGCCTGACACATAGCTCTCAACCTCTCAGTGCAAGAAATCTATACAAAGTCAGAAATAATGGGGGGACATAGGCCCAAAAATACAGATTTTAAATACTGCTCCTATAAACTAAGAAGGTTGGTAGAATGACAGATTTTGCGGTATTATATATTTTCTAAAGGATATGAAGTCTGAAACTCTAAAATCTGTCATTATTTTGTATTATTTAGTGACTTCAGTACTCAATGATTTGCCAAAAAACAATTTTTTATGAAGAATAGAACAAAAATCCGAGGCAAAAATCTCAACAGTTAAGAGGTATAAGTCATTCCTGCTGTCAGGAATTGCAATCAGAATTTGGTTATTTGGAAGGCTACAGAGTTAATTCTATCGAGATAAAGACTATCATTTGCCTTCTTTATGGTAATCTGAAAAGATTCCTCATTTAAATATATGTAATTGGTTAACCTGCTTTGTAGTTAATAACTGTCTCAGGTTTTGAATTTTAGAGATCTCTGACATATCATATTCACATAAAACTTAATTATATTTCACAGTCCATAAATATCAAGTATAATACTTATGAAAAGTGTAACCCTGTTATAACAATTTAGATTATAGAAAAGATAAAATCACCATAAAATAACTCATCCAATACATTATTCTAGAGCAGCCAAACAGCATTGCACACTGTCATGTAAAAAAAGGAGAAAAAAACAGCAAAATAATAATTCTGATCAGCAAAATAATAATGCTTCTGACCATATTCACAAAGATAAAATGCAGTACTAATATTTTTGATAATATTCTAATGCATACAACACATTCATAAAACAAGAAATAGTTGACACTATACATACTACCATAAGGACGGTAGTTCAAAATGCATGCAGCAAAGTGCAGCACAAAAGGTACACTTTAAACAGAGAAGGAACAAATAGTTCAATTTAAACACAAGTTATGCAGTAGATAAGTAATAATTCAAGCTGCTCTTTGATTATGGCAACCTACAAAGAACTGTTCAAAGTTCACAGAGAATTATGCAGCACATGAATAACAGGAGAACAAACACATTATACATTTTCCTTTGTATAAGGTTTCAACCTGAAAATATATTATCAGGAAAACCAAGGAAAATAAAATGGCTATTAGTAGCCAATGCATATGTATAGGCTTCAGGGAATGACTATCCCCACAAGTCTGATCTGACTCATTGTATTCTATTCTTTAAAAGGATGGAAGGGCAGGGAGGTCCTAGATTTACTATTTATTAATCTTCTTCACTCAAAGATTGGGTGTCAAAATGATTTGCAATGCTGAGGTGCAAGGCTAACTCTTAAAGATGTTTCAATATGATGCAACCCATTGTTGCTTAGCATAGCACTGGTATCCTGGCAAAATGGCTACATAGTAAATTAGAGCAGCTGTGTTACTGGCCATTGTTATGCTACTGAACTGCCATTAAGTGGATGTGCTACAGGCAGTCATGTGACCAGCTTGAGAGTAACAGTATGGTGCTATGGTTGAGACTAACTGCATTCACACACACAATGATTGCCTAATAGCTGCAAAATGAGTACAGTGAGCAAACCACAGAGGGTCAGTATAGCAAAATGCCAGCTGATTTCATCAAATAAATGGAGGGGGGAGATAAAAAAAAAAACAGAAGTGGGACAAGAGCAAGCAGAGGAACATAAACAAGAGTAGCCTACAGGAATGATATGGGTGGAGGAAGAAGAGCACTTTTTAGTGTGACAGTTGCTGACTTCACTTCTGTGAAGAAGAAGAGTAAAGTACGATAGTGTCAAGGAGCATGTGTGGGAAGGAGTAAGGAAAGGAGGGGGGAAAGAAGGGAGGAAATAGGGAAGCAGTAGGTGCAAACAAGCATAAGCTGTAGACAGAGGCAGGTAGGGGTTATATGGGCTAAAACAGGGATGGGGGGCAGTAGAAAGATGCAGACAGACTGAGAGAGGACAATTGGTAATGGGGAAGACTGAACTATAAACAGTTTACGGGGAGTAACACACAAAGAAGATGAACATATCTGTGGGGAATATGGTGGAATAAAGAGGACCTGAATGACCAGCCTAGTTGAGAACTCACCCAAACATCAGTCACCTCTGTTAAGGATATCATGCGGTGATCCCACCTCTGGCAGCTCAGTGGTTGGGACTGGCTGACCATGTGATTCTATCCAGCTAGTACCAAACCTTGGATGTGACCAACAAATGCACCTGGTGCTACATGATCCAGGGGACCCCTCCAAGCCATATGAGGAGTTGCTGTGCTGCCCACTTCTTGATAGATGGCCTCAGAAACAGGCAGTGAACCCATTAGGTCAAATTGTGCAGGGTAAGCTTCATTCTGCTTATGACGTGCAGGCCTACTGATTACTGGTGACCCAGTACTGGGCACATCAGCTGGAGCAAACTCCAGCTGCTGTTTCTGCTTCACATCCTGCATCACTGCTGAGCCTACAGAAAAGGAGACAAAATCAGAAAGTGAAAATAAATACAACAGATTAATGCACATGCATACAACAAATTGGATTTCAATTTTACATGACAGAAGTGAACATATTGTACATGTCCCATCACCTGAACATTCTAAGGAGCGCTGACAATTTATCTTGCGTGTTCCAAGTTTTGCTAAATTAGTTCCAATTTGTTTCTTTAATAACCATGCATCCCCCAACAACCGCTAAAGAACAGGTCCTCACTGCACTCTCTAGAGCTAAAAATACTGCATCAGTGGGTCTTGATAATATCCCAAGATACCTGCTAAATAGCTTGAAACATGATCTGTCATGCCCACTAGAATCTGTTTTGAACTATAGTCTCCAGACAGGCTTTATCCCTATGGAATGGAAGATGCAACTGTCTACCCACTACATAAAGCCAGACCATCAACAGACCCGGAGAACAACAGGCCCATAAGTTTGACTAGTTGTATATGCAACACCATGGAAAGAATGAATGTGGACCTGACAAATAAAGACCTAAGAAATCCTCAAACACTAGAACCATTGCAGTTCAGTTTCCACAAGGGCAGGTTATGCCTACTAAACATGGTGGACTTCTTCAAGAAGGTCAGTAGAGCCATGAACGAGGGCAAAATGGTACATGCTGCCTACCTTGATGTGGCAAAGGCATTTGACATAATTCCTCATTCCAGTATTATAGATAAACTCACAAATTTAGGCATAAATCCCTGTCACCCAATGGATAGCCAAATGACACACACATAGGATACATTATGTTAAGGAAAGGGAGCCCACCTCTATCAAAATGTCTGTTACTAGTGGTGTCCCACAGAGCTCAGTACTGGGACCTCTCCTGTCTGAAACATACTTCAAGGTGAAGGTTGAAGTCAAGGTATATGTACAGGGCCTTTTGCTAACGCTGCTTGCTGATGACTACAAGCTGGGTACAATCACTGAATCCCCAAAGATGTAGATATACTACTAGAGTTGACACAGACAAATAACTGGTGCCAGAGCCATGGCCTAAATCTCAATACAAAATATGCATAATTATACCCTTTGGAAAGACTATCACCCCTACAAATTACAGCATTGATAACACTCCCCTAAAAGTAGACCCAATGGTAAGGGACTTGGAAACACAGGTTGACAATAACCTGCACTTTGATCACCATGTGTCCTTGGCAGTGAGAAAATCCTTCTATGTAGCACAACCTATAAGTAATGACATGGCATCCAGATCTAAGGAGGTCATAGTCCCACTACACATAGTTCCCATTAGACCAGCAGTCGAATACAATTCACCCTCTAACATTTGCAACAACTGGAGTGGCCACAGATTTTCCTCACTAAAATAATACAGGGTGTAAATAATATTTCTAATGCAGACTGCTCAAAGAAATGTCCCTGCACTCAGTCTCCTACAGAGTAGTGAGGGGCATTCTATGTGTAACCTACAAGACATTCTCTGATCCAGCCCTGTTGGATCTGCTACATATTCCCAAAGCAAACAACAATAGAATTACCTGATCTAAGGATCTAAACCTCATCTGTGACATAAAACAAGTTGGAAGGATATATATGTGTCTCAGAGATTACCCTTCTTTGGAAGGGACTCCCATTCATGGGAAACAGAGCTCCTCCCTAAGCCTTTTCAAATACAATTTAGACTAATGGATGAGGAATCGCAAATCGCCCATGGTTAGTTGCTATGGACAGGGGCAGTTTGTAGACTCCCTAAGTCACAGGCATATACCAAAGCCATTCTTGCCAGTAAGCATTGATAACTGGGAAATTTGAGGCATGAATGGCTAGGGTGAAAAAGGCTCTAGGGCTGTTAGCTTAGTAACCTGCTATGATCTTATGAACAGGTCAGCAACTAAATAATTTTTCACAAGCATTTACTCATGTTCATGCACTCTTAATTATACTGGCCCCCAACATGATGTACATACCTCCTTCTGCTATATTAATATTAATGCCATGAATATGCCATGAGTAATTTACAGTTCTGTGACTGTAAATATTTTTAAAGTATAATTTACCAAAAAAGTGGCTTGAAACAATAAATAAAACCACATACTCCCAACAAGATTGCACCTCTACTGACATGTGAAGCAAAGCAAGCTATAGGAATTAACATGTTAAACCCAACAATTCAAGAAAGAAAAGATGGTTCCAAACACTCCCCATATGAAAGTATAACCACACATAAAGATGGAACAATGCATGAAAAATATTCTATAGGAAGAAGAAATGTATTAATTGGTTCTCTGAGAGAGCAGCTGATGCATGAAATAGACTACCAAACTACAATCAAGCAAGCATGGGATTATTTATTTCTAAGAACAGCCTGGATACTTATGGGAACAACTGTTTTCATATATTGGTAGGCTACAACGGCATTAACGTCCATGCTTGAAATATTTGTATGTATGTATGTATGCATGGATGGATGGATGTAAACAGCAATACCTTCCTTGAAAGAGACATTAAGGATCCAAGATAATTGATCATGCTCAACAGATTTTAATGAAACACTAAGCACTTTTGTCTCTTTACAAAATAAGCACTGAGACTGCATCTTACTTATTTTCCAGGTACATATACTGCACATGTTATAACATTTAAACATCACATGACCATATTCTAAAAAACAAATGCTGCTTAAAGGGCTAGTTCCCCTAAACACAGTTACCGTTTTTAGTTTCTTTTTCTACTGTGCGACTGTTAATGCATGTGACTCTCTCACAAAACAAAATAATATATTGCTCTAGCCTCAAATTATCTGTTTAATGCTGAATTTTGTTAATCAAGCTAAATCTGAGTCAATATAATAAGTTGTGCTTATTCCCCTATTCCACTTTAACAGGTGCGAGTGTCATTTACCCAAGGTTCAACACGCTGAGGACTGGAGCTCCTCCATAAGAAATCACTGTCTGTGAGTTGCACTGGCAGTGATACCCTTTTTTGAGGAAATTTACCCCTTCTTCAAGTTGGTGTGACCATGAACTTGGTATATATAAGTTTGGGGTGCTTGCCCCCTCCCTGCAACACACATCAAGGGTGCAGGGTGGTTTGCCCACTGCAAAAAACATTTAAAATGGGATTTTCTTGGTAATTTTTTTGGGGGGTAGGGTTTGTACTTCATCCAAGTGATAATATTAAATATTATATTTCTCATTTTGGGGAATTTTTAAAAAGTTTTAAAGAGTTAGATAAATTGACACTAAAGAAATTAATTTTTTCATATAAGAGAGGAAGAAGTATCAAGGATATGGTTGTGTATACGAAATTTCAAAGACCAGGGGTTCGGTTAAATCAGCAGATCCATATGAAGGGTACTAAGCCATGTGGCAAATGTATTGGATGTTCATATATTGTGAATTCTTTTTTATATATAAATAATATTAGATTTGAATCAAATGGAGTATTTAATTGTCGTACAGAGGGAGTTATTTATGCTATTAAATGTACTTGTAATATGTTTTATATTGGGCAAACAAAGAGAATGTTTAAAACACGCCTATTAGAACATTTGAGAGATATACGGATAAATAAAATGGAGAGCCCTTTGGCTCTTCATTTTAATAAATATCATGATGGAAGTACAGAAAACCTAAAAGCTACTATTTTAGAACAGGTAGATATGAAATATTTAGATGAACAAATGTGTAGATTAAAGCTTTTAAGAAAGGAAACAATGTTTATTTTGAAATTTGACACATTAACTTCAAAGGGTTTAAATGTAGAATGTTGCTGGAAATGTGTTATATGAATTAATGGATGTCGCTTTAAAATTTGTTTCTACAAATATTTTAATTGTTTAATTGATAATTGTTTTATTGATGGAGCTGGGACTATATAAAGTTTTGGATAATGCTATGTATTACTCCTTGAAGGCTTATTGTGGCCGAGGCGCTAGAGAAATACATTTGCTTATCTGGCTTTCGCTGTGCGGGTTTCTTGTATTTGTGCTGAACAGCAGTTCCTGTGTTCATGGTGTTTGTACTTCATCCACTTATAGTGGTAGTTGTTCAAAGTCGTGTGGCTATACTGGCCCTCATTTGGTGCAATGTAGTGCCACTAGTCTAGGGCACAATTCAGTCTACAGCTGTAGCTGTTTATGCATACAGACACACACACACACACACACACACACACACACACACACACACACACACACACACACACACACACACACACACACACACACACACACACACGAGCACAGGCACGCGCGCTCACATGTGCACACACACACACACACACACACACACACACACACACACACACACACACACACACACACACACACACACACACACACACACACACACACACACACACACACACACACACACACCAATGGCCAGTTTGAAAAGTTACTCACTTAAAATTATATAACGTATTACAGGTGAAATGCATAACAAAACTAAATTATCTCATGATATTTACTTGTATGGTTTACAAAATGAGAGGCAGTGATAGAATTTATTGTCATTTAACAGTATTGATTTTTACACTTCTAGTTGCTTTTCTTTCTGGAACTTTGAGTTGGACTTACTTACATTTTAAATGTATTTGACATTTCTCCTGTATAGCTTTTCAGCTTCCCCATGGACAACATAGTCTGATAGTTTGCCGCTTTAAAAACTACTTCAGGCTACAGTCATTCCCATGCCTATTGTACTCTTATTCTATCTCTGACCTGTATATTTGGTAGGTTTTTTTTGCAATGTTTATCAAAGTAGTATTTCTGTCTCTGCTGATTTCTTTCCAGCATTTCCATTACTTTGTAGTAGTTTCAGGCAACAGCAATGCAGCCGTATCTTTTGTGCAGGTGCAGGTAAGCTGCAAATTTAAATTAAAGGCATACAATATGACAGAACATTAATATTAGGTTATTTCCATGGTTTAGTACTGGTGCACAAATTGTGTTTCATTTAATTATTTATTTGTTCATTTTCATTATGTTTTTTTAGATTTCCAGGGATGTGCAGAGATCAAGAAACCTGCATCAAATAAATGTATACTTGGTTTAAACCAGTATGTGATCGCAGTGACATGGTACAAGAAGGAGTGAATAACAGAGCCTTTTATAAACCTTGTTTACAACTGAGGCAAAAAAACTGTCAGATGTTTTTAATATTGTCAGACTGATTTTGCATTATGCTAAGAGTAGACATACCACTGGCAAAATGAATTCAGTTATCTATTAGAACATCACCAGGGTTCTTTTACACTGGCCACACCATAATTGGAGAAATAAGGATAATAATTTAGTGGTATAAAACAGCTCAGAAGTAGCAAGAATAAAATTAAACAAAATGTTTACTTCAAAACTAATACTAAATGACTTCATTAAAACATAACTGGTAATGAAATGGTTTTACATGAAAGTAATGGAGGTGGTTTGACAGACTCAGGTATGGGTATTCTTAACCTGGACATAACCTGAGCATTTGCATCTCGGTGATTTTTAGTCAGACTGAAGGCTGGTGTACAAATGGGGTCGGTGATACATAGTTTTGTTGAACCCACTTGTGAGGAATTAGCAGACAAGTCTCATTTGTGCTAATGGATTGGTATAGTTAATTTGTATGCTTTCTGGAGCTGAGTTCAGGTATATAACCAACCTGCCAAGTGATTACGGCTTAAAAACCTGCCATGTAGTTTGTTTTTGCAGGTAGTATAATCTGTTAGAGACCATGTCGTGTGGGCTTAGAAACTGGGTTAGAGTGCCTGCAAGGACAATCTGTGGACAGAAGGGGTGTACAACAGCCAGTCAGTGGTTAGATCAGATAGAGTTCAAATGGCTAGAAAAGGCTCTATGGCTGTTAGCTTAGTAACCTGCTATGATCCTCTGAACAGGTTGGCAATTAAACAATTGTTGCAGAAGCATTTACTCATGCTTCTGCACTCTAAATTATACTGGCCCTCAGACTGACGTACATACCTCCTCCTGCCATATTAATATTAACGCCATGAATATGCCATGACTGATTTACAATTCTATGACAGGAAGGTTTTTTAAATTATAATTTACCAAAAAAAGTGGCTTGAAACAAAGTTTTATTTTTATATAAATGAGTGTTCACATGCACTAGGATGCATGCAAACACTTTTTATGTAGAAATACAATTTTTTTCTTTGCAGCTTTACACATGATCTTAAAACCACTTCAAGTCACCCTGGTTAACCAGGTCTTTTGTACTCTTCATAGTGAACAGACAAAAAATAAAATTACATACTCCCAACACAATTTTACATTTACTGACTTCTGAAGCAAAGAACGGCACAGGAATTAACATGTTAAACCCAACAATTCAAGAAAGAAAAGATGGTTCCAAACACTCCCCATATGAAAGTATAACCACACATAAAGATGGAACAGTGCATGAAAAAGATTCTATAGGAAGAAGAAATGTATTAATTGGATCTTTGAGAGAGCAGCTGATGCATGAAACAGACTACCAAACTACAATCAAGCAAGCATGAGTTTAGATGTTTTTAAGAACATCCTGGATACTTATTATGGAAAAAAATATTTTCATATGTTGGTAGGCAAGAAGGGCATTAACGCCCATGCTTGAAATATTTGTATGTATGTATGTATGGAAGGATGGAAGGATGGATGGCTGTAAACAAAAATAACTTCCATGAAAGAGACATCAAGGATCCAAGATAATTGATCATGCGCAACAGATTTTAATGAAACACTAGGCACTTTTGTCTCTTTAAAAAATAAGCACTGAGACTGCATCTTACTTATTTTCCAGGTACATATACTGCACATGTTATAACATTTAAACATCACATGATCATATTCTAAAAAACAAATGCTGCTTAAAGGGCTAGTTCCCCTAAACACAGTTACCATTTTTAGTTTCTTTTTCTACTGTGCGACTGTTAATGCATGTGACTCTCTCACAAAACAAAATAATATGTTGCTCTAGCCTCAAATTATCTGTTTAATGCTGAATTTTGTTCATCAAGCTAAATCTGAGTCAATATAATAAGTTGTGCTTATTCCCCTATTCCACTTTAACAGGTGCGAGTGTCATTTACCCAAGGTTCAACACGCTGAGGACTGGAGCTCCTCCATAGGAAATCAGTCTGTCAGTTGCACTGGCAGTGATGCCCTTTTTGGAGGAAATTTACCCCTTCTTCAAGTTGGTGTGATCATGAACTTGGTATATATAAGTTTGGGGTGCTTGCCCCCTCCCTGCAACACACATCAAGGGTGCAGGGTGGCTTGCCCAATGCAAAAAAAAACATTTAAAATGGGTTTTTCTTGGCAATTTTTTGTGGGGGTAGGATTTGAACTTCATCCACTTATAGTGGTAGTTGTTTAAAGTCATGTGACTATACTGGCCTTCATTTGGTGCAAGGTAGTGCCACTAGTCTAGAGCACAGTTCAGTCTACAGCTGTAGCTGTTTATGCATACAGACACACACACATGCACACACACACGCACACACACACACACACACACACACACACACACACACACACACACACACACACACACACACACACACACACACACACACACACACACACACACACACACACACACACACACACACACACACACACACACACACACACACACCAATGGCCAGTTTGAAAAGTTACTCACTTAAAATTATATAATGTATTACGGGTGAAATGCATAACAAAACTAAATTATCTCATGATATTTACTTGTATGGTTTACAAAATGAGAGGCAGTGATAGAATTTATTGTCATTTAACAGTATTGATTTTTACCTTTCTAGTTGCTTTTCTTTCTGGAACTTTGAGTAGGACTTATTTACATTTTAAATGTATTTGACATTTCTCCTGTATAGCTTTCCAGCTTCCCCATGGACAACATAGTCTGATAGTTTGCCGCTTTAAAAACTACTTCAGGCTACAGTCATTCCCATGCCTATTGTACTCTTATTCTATCTCTGACCTGTATATTTGGTAGGTTTTTTTTGCAATGTTTATCAAAGTAGTATTTCTGTCTCTGCTGATTTCTTTCCAGCATTTCCATTACTTTGTAGTAGTTTCAGGCAACAGCAATGCAGCCGTATCTTTTGTGCAGGTGCAGGTAAGCTGCAAATTTAAATTAAAGGCATACAATATGACAGAACATTAATATTAGGTTATTTCCATGGTTTAGTACTGGTGCACAAATTGTGTTTCATTTAATTATTTATTTGTTCATTTTCATTATGTTTTTTTAGATTTCCAGGGATGTGCAGAGATCAAGAAACCTGCATCAAATAAATGTATACTTGGTTTAAACCAGTATGTGATCGCAGTGACATGGTACAAGAAGGAGTGAATAACAGAGCCTTTTATAAACCTTGTTTACAACTGAGGCAAAAAAACTGTCAGATGTTTTTAATATTGTCAGACTGATTTTGCATTATGCTAAGAGTAGACATACCACTAGCAAAATGAGTTCAGTTATCTATTAGAACATCACCAGGGTTCTTTTACACTGGCCACACCATATTTGGAGAAATAAAGATAATAATTTAGTGGTATAAAACAGCTCAGAAGTAGCAAGAATAAAATTAAACAAAATGTTTACTTCAAAACTAATATTAAATGACTTCATTAAAACATAACTGGTAATGAAATGGTTTTACATGAAAGTAATGGAGGTGGTGTGACAGACTCAGGTATGGGTATTCTTAATCAGGACATACCCTGAGCACTTGCATCTCGGTGATTTTTAGTCAGACTGCAGGCTGGTGTACAAATGGGGTGGGTGATGCATAGTTTTGTTGAACCCACTTGTGAGGAATTAGCAGACAAGTCTCATTTGTGCTAGTGGATTGGTATACTTAATTTCTATGCTGTGTGGAGCTGAGTTCAGGTATATAACTGACCTGCCAAGTGATTATGGCTTAAAAACTTGCCATTCTGTTTGTTTTTACAGGTAGTAAGAACCAGGTATGTACCTTAACTGTTAGAGAACATGTCATGTGGGCTTAGAGACTGGTTCAGAGTGGCTGCAGAGACAGTCTGTGAACAGAAGGAGTATACAACAGCCAGTTAGTGGTTAGATCAGATAGATTTCAGATGGCTGGGTGGGCAGCTCAGAGTTTCTGAGTGGAAGAAATGGCTTAGCATGCAATTGTTTCTGGTGTTACAATCTGTGAAGAAATTAGTCAAGATGTGGTTAATGTGAACTGTTACAATTGCTTGTGATTTTTTTTTATTAAAGGTATAATGCCTGCATGTATCATGTAATGTCTGTAGAGTCTGTGTGCTACATCTGATGTTGACAGAGCACCTGATGAGGAAATAATTAAGAATTGTATGTACATAGGTAACATGCCAAGTGCACCTAGCCTGAAATTAGTGTATGGATGCTGGGATGTCTGAAAACACTCGTATCAGTGCAACCTCAAATGATTCCTGCAGTATCCTCATTACATCAAAGTCATTGCCTTTTACAGAGAGCAGGTATTCCTTATTCAGTATTAAAGGTGGAGTGTGGAAGGTCCATCACCAGTGCTGTTACTGATAATTGCATTCTGCCTAGCTTTTGTTCTGCCGCGTCCCATCGTGTCATTAGCCCCTTTCCTCTGTAGGGTATAAGAAGCTAGACAGTGTGATGTGACATTCTCGAGGATGTGGCTCACACCCTAATAGTCTCAGTTTCTTGCCTCTTCACATCATTGTGAACCCAGATGTAGGGAGATGCAACCCATTAAATCCCAGGGCAGTGCCCCAAACTGGTCTTTAAAAGATACCAAAATTCTCTTTCATCAGTTGCAGGAATCATACCTGCAAATAATTGGTAGATGTTACCTCTGGTATAACTTGGAAAACATAGACATTTGGCCAAAGCTAGGGCTCACCTCACCTCCCTGATGGGATCTCCTGATCTAGAAGACGGTGCTTCCATGCTTATGATTACATGCAGTGGTGAAGGAAGGACCAGCTGTTGGCCAGGAGGGATTCAGAACTACAGAAGAGTTTTACAGTAAGTAATCAATGTCTTCTTTATTAAAGCATTGTGTGTGTGTGTGTGTGTGTGTGTGTGTGTGTGCGTGTGTGTGTGTGTGTGTGTGTGTGTGTGTGTGTGTGTGTGTGTGTGTGTGTGTGTGTGTGTGTGTGTGTGTGTGTGTGTGTGTGTGTGTGTGCGTGTGTGTGTGTGTGTGTGTGTGTGTGTATAAATATATATATATATATATATATATATATATATATATATATATATATATATGTATATAAATGGGTGCATTAGTAAAAATCGAAAGTACCCAATATTTACATGCAAAATGTCAACATAAATATATCAAAAATACCAGTATCAACATCAACTGAGAAACAACCTCTGTGCATGCAAAATTTAGAGTTAAAGAAATAAAAGAAAAACATAATTTTTTGCAGGGGGCCCACCTGCACCCCACATCCTCTGCTAATTGTATATACTAATGTTGAGATCACACAAACACAGGATAAATGCATATTCCTCAACTCTGGGAATTGTGTGTTCTCAGACACCTGTCAACCGGCTGCTTAATCAATCATAAATGGTCAACTAATCAGCTGTCGACCAAACATACACTCAATCTTTTGCAGTGAACCCATATCACTCTCTTTCTCTCTCTCTCCATATGTATATATATATATATATATATATATATATATATATATATATATATAGATGTAGATATATAGGAGACCTAGAAATGATCTAAGCGGCATAAAGATCAACAGCAAAATATTTAATCTCAAGCACATCTAAACACAAAATATCGATGAAATCAAAGCAATACTGTGGAAGGGTTTGTACCCTTTTCTGACTGTTATGCAGCCTCAGAGTTGATATATATATTATTGGTATGGGAGTGGGGGTGCCAGGTGGCTTGCCCCTGTAAAAACATTGGTTTAGGATATAGTTAAAATTGGTCACGACCATAGCTGCTACATGTCACACACATTGTTGAAGCATTTTCAGGGTAACTTTTCATTTGCTGTACTTTGGTATGCATTGCAGTTGAGTATGAGTGTTGCATGTTGTCAATGCTATTACTTATGCTAGATTTAAATGCTCATATCTCAGTCTGCTAGTGAAATGTTTAATCAAAACTGCATTTTACAATGTATCAGTTATATGTTGCACTAACAATGGCGTCTGTATCTCTGGGAGATATGAAAGGCTACTGATAATTTACTGAGGATTTCCAGAACTTTTGTCAAGTGTGACATACAGAGGCACCCCTCACCTCATTGGGTAGGGTGGAGGGGAGGATGTTACTGAACTACATATTTTTCATTAGCTTTGAGTTAATGTAAATTCAACATATTAGGTTATTCTTAATGAAACATAAAAATAATACCCAAGACATTACTGTACTGTCACAGAAGTAGTAGAAATGCAAAATGCCCATATTAGAATGTAAACATTAATGGCTGTAATTTCTTGCAGCATAGACTTGATCCTTGAAAGCCATTTGTGGTTAAAACATCATCTGCAAGAATCTGTACTTCCTAAAATTAATTATCTGCTGAGGTTGTTATAGCAGTAAACTTTTCACCAATAAATAGATCAATACATCCCCCCCCAACTCTCTCTCTCTCTCTTTCATCCCTATGTTTATTTATTCATTTTTTTTTCCCTTTGATGGTCTGTTTTCTGCAGGTTCAGAAGTGCTGTGCTGCCCTCCTGGAGACTACTTCCCCAGTCAATTGGCAGTTCCACCATTGTAAGTACTCTGATGTGTGGCAGTCTGACAAACCAGGATCATGGACTTTAGAAATCAGTTGATGTTGCAGTTCAGAGTATGGCAGAGAGGCTCTATGGTCATAGTGAATTCTTCCTCCAGCAGGTACAAGATACACTGTCCCAGTTGACTCTGACCTGCAAAGCACAGGAAGCCTTATCCCCCACACCACGATGGTCACCTTGGCCAGGTCCATCAGTTTAGAGGAATATTTGAGACTCTCTGGACTGGGGTGGTATTAACTTTGTGGCCATCCTCATCCTCACTTTTGTCTCTGTCCACCATATGTATATGATGTTTTGAAGTACTCCACTGTCAGACATAACAGTGTTCTTGTCTGTCTTGTCTTTTATGTTTTGAAAAACACAATTCCTTAACTTTTCCCTAGATCCCTCTCCTTTACATTTTGCCATTACTCCTTCTCCAATTCACCTTATTAAAAAAACTTGGAAAACAAGATTGTATTCCCACCTAAAAGTAGCACCCTTCCCAAGTCATCCTGCACACTCCTCTTAATGTGTTCCTTTTGTCTTTTCTTTGTCGCTTCTCCCTTTCTCCGATTTTTGACTGGCTTACCCATTTTCAACCTTATAAAAGCAATAGCAGGTTGTTCATATGAGGACACCCTCTTAGTGAATAAAAGACTTTAAAAGCTTTGATAAGCTGTGGGCAGCTGATGCAGAGGCACAACCAGCATAAAATCTTATGGAAAGTCTTGATGGATCCAGGGAGACCAATTGCTGAAAACAGATGACAGCATTTGAGAATTTATTCACATACAGATTTTTCTGCAGATAACCATTCTCTTTTCATATCAGTTTATGGTGATTCAGATGTATAAAAGGGGACTGGGCATTCCCTCAAAAAGCTGAGAATGTCAAAAATCAATGCCATTTGTTTTTACTTTGTTCATTTAAATATAGTCATAGCAGTATGATTCACAAATCCCCTTTATGCATTGGTTAAGCTTAGGACTATGAATTCCAACTTTTTTCTTATTTCTTATAATTAACTTTCCATATGCATCTCTTAGTATTTCATACATTATGTAATAGACATTAATAGAATAACAGATGATTTCATAGATTTATTTCATCTCTGAATTTCACGTCTCACACAGTGGCACAGTTCCAATTATCTGCCTCAGTGTTGACTGGCTCTTTTTCTTTCTTCATATCTGCTGAGACTGAGTAAACTGCATATTCAGGGCTTGTACACTGTACAGTGAAAATGTCTCCTGCTTTTTTCTTTGCTACCTTCCTCAGCACGAATGTGACATGAGATAAAAAATATCAAAAACCTTTGGTTATTTTGACGTTTTATGAAATGTCTCTTTTTATTGATTTGACAAGTTCTTACTCTGAGACCAATTTTACCACACATAATGCATTTTTCTTACATAAACTTATACTCAGCAGCTATGCCTTTTTCCTGAAATACACTTGATATGCATTAGCTGTGTTGTCTTCCTCATGCCTGAATAAACTACCTTTAAATTTCTGTACATTATTACATGCAGCTGCGGTTTGTGTGCTACTAGTTAAACTAGTACATTTCTGCTTGCTGCTTCTCCTACTAAACCAACACCGACAACATTTCTGAATATTACATTAGTCTCTGACAACAGCCTCCTTTGTATGGGATCATGTTTTCCACATTCAGTCTGTTTTCTTTTTATTTCCTGCAATGTCTCCTCGTTTATTACTGTACTGGAGTAATTATTTTTCAATTCAGTCACAGATTTACACTTTCTATATATGTAATTGTTCAAGAATCAAATGCAGGCTTTTGTTCTATCTCACCAGGTTAAAATTATGTTTTGTTAACAGGCATACAAGAGTCCTGTAAGTTCTTTCAATAAGTTTTTTGGGGTTTTTGAGATTGTGTTTTGAAGCAGGTCTATAACACCACACACATTCATGAATATGGTTATTTTTATTCCATCTTTCTCAGTCTCATTGGAAATTAAATGCATTCCAATGTTTCAGATTATTATTTCATAAATAAATTTTCATGCGAAATGCAGGCAGCATACCCACTATTTCTATTTTTATTTCCTCATATTTCAAGTTTATTCAAAATATATGGATTTTTTTAATCTTTTAAATGGCTCATTAAAAATGTTATACCTTTATAGTGTGATGTTAACTGATTCTACATTCGTAATCTCTGTAACATGTTACTATTATCTCCAAATGCTGTAACTACTGTACTTATGCAGCTTTTCTCCCCAGGCCTCCGCTGAAAATGGACACCAGCTGTCCAGTCGACAATCCCGGTAAACAAATGTCAAATAAATAAATAAGTATATCAAATTCCAGTATACCATTATGTGGCTACCTCTTCCCAGCTACCATAAACACTGTTTAATCCTGTGCATATTATTTTCTTCTTTACTCCTGCAATGATTGCAGATATCTGGATTTAATTTAAAACTTTTATAACAAATTTTATAGCACAAACACTGACAGCCATTTGCTAAACAAAACAGTACAGTCTCACAATGAAAACACTTGGCATGAGCAACAGTAAATTCTCTGCCCCCGAAAATGGCATTCATTGAAAGTGGATTGCGATCTACATTCAAAGAAAATGCATCTGGCCAATGGCGGATTAAGTTTACCTTTGGGCTGTTTGCAAACCTTGGACCCTTGCACACATTTTTAGGATCATGCATAAATGCATGTGTTCTTTGATTCACCTTCCTGATTGTATTAAATCATATATATTTTTTTTAATATAGCACCACTTTTGAGTGTGCTTTAAATTTGTAATCATAAGCTCATAGGTTCATAGGTATTTACTAGGCTAACAACTACACAGGCCTTTTTAAGACTAGCCATGCATCCTAAATCTCTGACAAGTTCTGGTACCTTTAATAAGTGTAAGCAGATGCTTAGGAAATGAAACATTTACAAGCAGGGCCTGGGAGTTGAACCATTTACAGGCTGCTTGTGTCCATTAGAGACATGGGTGCCAAACCAGGGATGAATATTCTGTTCTTCATCCAATTTTCCAAGTTAAACTTGAACTGGGTTAGGGAGGAGCTCCGCTTCACATGGTGGGGAACCTGCTCCAGAGAAGGGGTAGTCTCTGAGATACATACCTGTCTGTCCAGTAGGTCCAATTTATATCACAGCCAAGGTTTAAGTAATTAAGATGGATAATTCTGGTGCTGTATGTTTTGTAGATATGTAAGAAGTCCATCAGAGTGTGGTCTGACAATGTCTTATATGCCAGGCATAGATCTCCTCAAAACAGGCTTAGGAGACAGAATACAGGGATAGAGCCTTGGGGCGGTCTGCATAGGATATGTTTAGTGAAGAACCTCTGTGGATGTTCCATTTGTTGAATATGCCTGGTTAGGTACATACCAAAGGTGGCATTGTACTCAATGATAGGTCTGATGAATGCCAAATACAGTTGAGCAATGACTTCCTTGAACCTAGATGCCACACCTTTGTTTATAAGTTGTACAACATTGATTTCCTTGGTACAGTAGACTTGTGATGGCCAAAGCCTACATTACTGTCTATGTGTGTCCCCAAGTCCCTGACGTCTGGGTCAACTCTTAGGGGTGTATTGTCAATATGATAGTCACCAAGGGTAGGTGACTTCCAGAAGGATACTATTATGCATTTTTTGGCATTCAGTTCATAGCTCTGACACCAGTTGTTTGTCTATCTCAGCCCTTCCTGGAGAACATTTGTATTGGTGAGGGATTCAATGACAGCTCCTAATTTGCAGTCATCTGCAAATTTAGTCAGCCAGAGGCCACTGACATTGGTCTTGACTTCAGAGAAGTAAATGCCAAAAATGAGTAGTTGCAGGACTGATCCCTGAGGGACTCTGCTCATGGCTGGCATCTTTGAAGAGGTGGACTCCCCAATTCCAATTTTCTGGGTCCTATCTGTGAGCCAGCTGGCTATCCACCAGGTGACATAAGGGTTTGTAACTAACTTCTTGAGTTTGTCAATAATGTCCAAGTGAAGTATTGCATCAAATGCCTTGGCCAGGTCATGGTAGACAGGGTGAACCATTTTGCTATCGTCCATTGCTTTGGTGACCTTCTCAAAGAAGTCCACTGGGTTGAGTAGATATGACTTGCCCTTGATGGAACCAAATTGGGTTGGGTCCAATGTCTAATTTCCTATGTCATTATTGATCATTTCCATGTAATTCTTTCCATTGCTTTGTATATGAGACTAGTGAGACTTACGGGTCTGTAATTTACGAGGTCTCTAGATGGCCCATCTTTGTGCAGAAGGATGACTGTTGCTGTTCTCCATTTATGAGGCATGAAGCCTGTTTGGAGGCTAGAGCTAAATAGCAATTCCAGAGGGCCTAATAGGTCATGTTTCATGCTATTTAGAAGGCATCCTGGGATATTGTTTGGGCCTGTTGATGCAGTTTATTTACCTTAGAGAGAGTATTATGGATCTATTCCCTAGTGATAGCAGGGGGAATTATATTTGATGGTATTTCCTGAGGGAAGATTGATGGGGAAAGGGGGGAAAATTGGAGCTGAATTTGTTGACCAGCAGGTTTGATATATGCTCTGGTTCAGTATAGGTGGCTGCATTTACAATGAGCTCTGCACACAATTGCATATTGCCTTTGAGATTGCGGATATAGCTAAAGAATACTTTGTGGTTGTCCTTGGCCTGGGAGGCCAAATTTACCTCAAATTTGATGTTGGTAGACTTTATTTGTCCTCTGAATTGTTTGTTTAGTTTGATGAGAGTGCTTTTATCCTGCTGGATGCTGCACCTCCTAATTTTTGCCATGATTTTCTTCCTTCTGTTATACAGCCTGTTGATGTTGCAATTCTACCAGGGTGGCTTGTTTTTTGATTTTCATTTATTGTCTTTATTTTATTTTACATTTGTTGACTGGGATAGTCCAACTGGATACATGTCCATTTTGAGCAGAGGCCAAGGGAGAAAAGCTCCAAACATGCATACAGAAAATAAATTAGTTCCAATATACATATAATGCACAGTTAACTATCTCAAGTTCAGACAGCAAGATTATACAGACACTCGCAAATAATATTTTGAAGTAATTGATTAACAAGTTAGAACACAACTAAGGTTGCTGTTAGTTCTATACTTCTTCCTGGTGGGTAAAGCTACCTCTATGCAGCTATTAACATGCTTGTATAGGATTTCTGTGAACAGTTTTGTGAAGGCAGCACTATTCTCAGGATTTATGGGGGCTTGAAATTCCGTCAGGTTATCACTTAATAGTAGGAAGTTAGCCTTTGAGTAGTTCCTGAATATTGCAGGGTAAGCTTGGGTTCCAGGTTTTATTTTTACTTCAAAGGAGACCATTTTGTGGTCTGACCTTACCATAGAAGACATTACACTATGAGGTGTGCAGCACTCTCCCATATTAGTGAGGATTAGATCCAGTATGGTTGTATATCTGTATTGACAAACTTGCCCAGGGAGTTCATGTTTACAAAATCCAGGAATCTCTGTACCTGTACGTTTGGTGTTGTATAAGATTCCCATGCCCATGAATATGATATTGGGTTGGATGGTGAGTGTTTCCTATAAGACTAAATACATGGTGTGGGTTTCCTGGGTCATACTCTTGAACATTTTTCCAGTAAGCAGTGAAACAAAACATAAGAACCAATAATGAAAAAATACCCATTTCAGTACATTTCAACTATACAAGGCCACTTAAACTGCTGCCATTATAATCCACCAATATCAGTTAATATACACAGTCTCTGCAGAAGTAAAAGCCATCTGAATAACTCTATATTAAAGAGATTTGCAATTAATGAAGAGGTTGCTGCTGGCAAACAACTTTACATTTCAGTGGCTTCGTCTACATATTCAGTGCTTGCTGCCCTTGGAGAATAAACTGACTATGTTACATTAAACAAATGGTGTGCTGGGGGATATGCAGTAGGGAATGTCTTGCAAATAAATCACAGGTTCATAGTAACTAGACTTCTCATCCAAAAGAAGACATGCTTAGGAATGCAGCACCCCCTTCCCCTTATGCTGCATAGTAGTGTTAGCAATAGATCTACCTCAGGTGGGAAGAGAACCCACAGATTTCTGTACCAAACACAAGTGAGTTATCTCTTGCAACAGTGACACTGTACAATATACGATGAACTTCTGTGACTGACATTGTCAGCCTGTAATCCTCAGTAATTTATAAAAATAAAAATAAAGGAGACCTGGCAGTTGGTGTGGAGGTTTAAGGCACTTGCTGTATGTCACTTAACTAGACAGCCATCCCCAATCTGAGGTCCTTCTGAAGGCATTGCTTATAATATGGAATATGAAAAGAAAATATTGGCTTTTACCTGGGATTTCAACCCAGGACCTTCAGTAGTTTGTGGTGTTGCACTGCCTCTGGGCAAACAAGCAGCCTCAAAATAACTAGGTTCAGAGTTTTTCCTTAAAATGCATTTTCCTTTCAGCTAGGAATCTCCTATTATAGTGAGATAAAGATAAAATCACACACACACAAGCACATATGTGCACCCACACCCACGCACATCCCCAAACACAAGAAAACCCCTGTGCAGGAGATAAAAGTTTAGAAGAGGTGAAGTTTGGATTGTGGCATTTAGTTGGTCTCTTGGATGGTTATGTCTGGAATCTGGAACCATTTGAAGTCGATAGTACTGACTTTTTACAGGGTCAGTAACTCCCGATGACATCCATTCAGCAGCAGGTGGTGGAAGCATGAAATAAAACAGAATTTTGGTATTCAAGTTCAATATGTGCAACAAACGGTTGCAATGGAGATTAAGGTATGAATGAGCAAGGTGAGACTAGCACTGGAAGGAGAAAAAGGTTTGTTTAGTAGATTTTATGATAACCAAGGTGATGCTGTAGACAGGGTTCCTGATAATGCTGTGTGTGTGTGTGTGTGTGTGTGTGTGTGTGTGTGTGTGTGTGTGTGTGTGTGTGTGTGTGTGTGTGTGTGTGTGTGTGTGTGTGTGTGTGTGTGTGTGTGT